>NC_056747.1:145739227-145776727 GCF_019279795.1 Protopterus annectens
CAATTTGTTGTATTTATATTCTCATAAATGTTAACCCTTTTCTCAATATTTTGACAACCAAGTAGCACAGATCGAACTTTTTAACCTCATATGAAAGTCATCAGCTGGATGAACAAAATGCTCTATATAGTATGTATATAGCTTGAGTCTGCCATACTGGAAGCTGTTTATGAAATATTATAAACTTGGTGCTATGTTTACTGTGACTTATAAAATCCAGTTTAAGTTCTAGAGCCTAAAGAATACTTCCATAAAAACAGTTTAGGCTGATGAGATTGAAAGTTACACTTTTTCAGTTCCAGAGATATGACGATTTGTTTGAAATGTGAGGATATCATTTTATTCTATCAAAAAGCGTATGCTATGCGCATCGGAAGTTAGAGTACAAACTTCCAGAGCTCTATTGGAGGGAATGAGTAAAACACTGAAGGAACTATCTTTTTTATAAACCAGAGATGTTACTTGAAAGCATATCTGCATGTACTGAGATTTATTTGACAGCTCGCATTAAGTGCACTTGATATTCGATGGAATTAATTCTTAAAGGTAAAACAGAATGCAAAATCGTCATTGTCTGCATCATGGGCAGCTGAGGAAGACATTAACCAGCTCAGTTATGTTTTCATAATTGGGAAGTGCTTTCTGATTAGTTTAATCTGTGAGGATTTTTATCACAACAAATAATGAAATACTTATTGTTGCTTCTCTTCTATGCATTCTTAAATGTTAAATGCCTCTGCAGACCTGCTACTGCTATTCTTAACTTTTAAAATGCAAACAGCTTTTAGTAGAGTCCTCGTGATTTCTATGCAAAAAAAAAAAAAAATTATCCCACAAACAACGATTTCAACAGAAACAATAGGGCAGCGCACTCTACACAAACGAAGGTACTACTGGCTGCGCATTTTTTAAGAGGTTAGCTAAACTGCTGTCACCCATGCAGGTGACAGATAAGGTACAGACTAAAAAAAATGACACCAGAACTATTTACATCAAATAAAAAGCATAGACTATACTGATTTTGTTGCAAATGTTCAAAAAAATTATTGCTTTCTGAATTATCCCTGCATCTAAAATGCAGACTCAATGTACCACAAAACACGATTGCTGTAATAAGTTCTTCTCTCAAAGCACACCGCTCAACAACGCCAAAGAATAATAAGTGGACAAAGACCTGAAATCGTGGACAGTTCTTAAATATTACTTTAATTCACTTACAACAGGACTCCAACATCTGGCATTAATGACTGACTATAAACCTCAGTAATTTACCAGGAAAAAAATGTATATGGGTTCCATTTCTTTGGTTGGCACATGTTGAATCCACTGCATTTGGTTGACTAAACAGACAGTCGATAGGTGTGCAAGACAGAAAATCCCCAGGGTAGGGGAACTGTGCAATTTCAAGAGTTAGCATATATAATTAGCTGGGGGATGTAAATGTTTTGAAATTGCATGTGCCAAGGTTCATCCTTGGCATATGCATAGTAGGTAGTCAAAGTTTTGGTTTTTGATGTACACTGTTTTACCTTCAGGATGTCGATGTACGTGTTAGTCGACCAACTGAAGGTAAATCATAAATATGTACGTGCACACAGACACACACATACACACTCGCACAAACTTTTTTTTACAAATGATAAGGCAAAAATAAGAGGGACAGTCGGGTGTTCTGCAAATTCAAGAACAATTAAATTCAGCAACGAGTGAGTGGTAGGTCTCAAACTAACAACATAAACAGGCTGCTCTGACATATGAAGGGGCGAGAGATGAAGCAACAAGTTTAAAGTAGTAATGAGTCAAGCTTAACTCAAATTGTGTTCTAAAACCTTCATGTATATAATATGTGATTACTTGCAAGATAAAGTCAAAGTACTGTTGTTGATGTGCCAAAAACATGCAAGAATGTCACACAGATTACACATATATTAAAAAGAAGGCAATCCGATGACAAAAATATATAAAAGTATCTTGTTTATAAAGTTATAATCTTGAACTGAAAAAAGTTCAGTGCCTGAGACAATAAGCCATCCAGATGAATTCAACTTTCATTTGAATTTTCTGGAGGCAATAAAATACTGGCACAACTGAAAATCAATAAAGATAACCTATGTGCACAAGAGAGTCAGTTAAATTCCTTTACTAAGTATGTTTATAAAATCAAAGTTAAACACAACCATCACCAGACCACCTTCCCTAATCATCTATGTCCTCTAACACAGACCATTACCTGTGAACATACTGTTTGATGCGTTCCAAAAGGCTTGCAGATTTCACCAAGTGCATGTAAGGTAAGTTTGGTATCTTTCTTGTAAATAGAAGAGTGGTAGCAGAGACTGCATGACAGGTGGACAGAGAATCCAATGTCAGCTAAATGTAACATGAGGATTTACCAGCTTGTAATAGGCCAGTCGGTTGAGAATCATGTGCCAAACTTTGAGACGCATTCTAGGAGTATGGTCTCTTGTATTTCCTTCGCCATCTTCTATTGTTGTCAGAGACTCACCAAGGGTCAGGAAAGAAAAAAGGCCCAGCAACTGACAATGTGGGATGAATGGGGTCTGCTTCAACCTTCAATATTTAGCAGCCAAACACACTGAGTATGCAAAAGGAATCAGTACTCTGGCCTGACTCTGGACCCAAACTATAAATATCAGGGAAATGGAAGCCCAAATCCTGATCACTTGTGGGATGTTACTTGTCTTGTTGCGTAAACGCAGGTGGTGGCCGAACTCATCGTCTTGCTCCCAAAAGCAGATAACAGTGGAACACATTCAGTTAGCCTCACTCCTGTCCATGTATGAAAACTGGGACAATGACCTTTTACTGAAGGAAGACGACCCTAACAGCTGATGGACTGGAGGCAACCACAAGCACTCTGAACTATGAAGTGGAAGCAAGATTGAGCTTAAACCTGGGCTGGCTCCAAGACTCTTATCTGTCTGCTTTTCAAGCTCCTAGCTAGGATGATAGACAAGTCCATGGGCCTACTCCTTCCCTCTACTACCACTACTGCTAGTTGCTAGGCAGTGATGAAGTTGTCAAGATTTACTTTACAAAACCAGGATGTAGTGGGGCTAAACCACTGAACTTGCAGGAATTCTTTCTTTTAACACCCTAAGAGTTCTGCAATCATAAAAAGCCAAACAGGTGAAACAAGTGGGTAAATAGATCACCCTTTTAGATGTGCAATTAAAAAAATAAGAATAATTTTCCTTTTGTAAACACTTTCACTAAATCATTCAAGATACAGCAAAGTATACCTTAACATTCCTTTCCATGTACATACATTATATATTGCTTACCTTTTCTTTCCTTGTAACTATTATCAGTCCAACATTACATAAATAACTGAATTCATCATCATATTTTTGATTCGCTGCTCCCATTGGGGGTCGCCACAGCAGATCGTCTGTTTCCATTTCTTCATGTCCTTTACATCTTTCTCTGTCACACCATCCACCTTCATGTTCTCTCTCACCACATCCATAAACCTTATCTTAGGCCTTCCTCTTTTCCTTTTAAATGACTGCTCCATCCTAAGTATCCTTCTCCCAATATACCAAGAATCCCACCTCAGCATATTTCCAAACCACCGCAATCTCGCCTAGCTTTGTCTTCAAACCGTCCAACCTGAGCTGACCCTCTAATATACTCATTTCTAATCCTGTCCATCCTCATCACACCCAATGCAAATCATAACATCTTTAACTCTGCCACCTCCAGCTCTGACTCCTATCTTTTCGTCATTGCCAATGTCTCCAACTGATACAACATAACTGGTCTCACTAGCATCTTGCCCACCTTCCCTTTCACTCTTACTGGCATCCATCTGTCACAAATCACTCCTGACACTCTTCCCCACCCATTCCACCCTGCCTGTACTCTCATCTTCACTTCTCTTCCACACTCACCATTACTCTGAACTGTTGATCCCAAGTATTTAAACTCATCCACCTTCACCAACTCTACTCCCTGCATTCTCACCATTCATCTGTCCTCCCTTTCACTCTTAAGCATATATTGTCTTAGTCCTACAGACCTTCATTCCTCTCCTCTCTAAAGCATATCGCCACCTCTCCAGGGTCTCATCTACCTGTTAATAATACACAACTCGAAAAAAAAAAATAAATGTAGATAAACAAAAACCAGTGACCCAATAAAATCCAGGCAAATTGTATTCACTCTCTTAACTCTCTGATGTCTCGGCTAGAATGCCTTCAAAGGAGAATCATCTCATCTACCTGTTACCTACTCTCAGTACAAATCACAATGTCATCTGCAAACATCATAGTCCATGGGGACTCCTGTCTGATCTTGTTTGTCAACATGTCCATCACCATTGCCAATAAGACAGGGCTCAGAGCTGATCCTTGATGTAATCCCACCCTCCACCTTGAACGCATCTGTCACTCCTAGCGCAGACCTCACCACTGTGACACTGCCCTCGTACATATCCTGTACCACTCTTACGTGCTTCTCTGCCACTCCTAACTTCCTCATACAATACCACAAGTCCTTTACAGGCACCCTGTCATATGTTTTTTCTAAGTCCACAAAGACACAATGCAACTCCTCCTAACCTTCTCTATATTTCAAAACACTCTCAGAGAAAACATCACATTTGTAGTGCTCTTTCCTGGCATGAAACCATACTGTTGCTCACTAATAATCACCTCCCTTCTTAACCTAGCTTCCACTACTCTTTCCATACATAACTTCATGCTGTGGTTGATCAGTTTTATCCTTCTGTAGTTACTACAGCTCTGCACAACACCCGTATTCTTAAAAATCAGTACCAATACACTTCTCCACTCCGCAGGCATCCCCTCACCTTCCAAGATTTCATTAAACAATCTGGTTAAAAACCTCACTGCCATCTCCCTTAAACACCTCCGTGCTTCCAGAGGTATGTCATCTGGACCAACAGCCTTTCCAATTCTTCATCCTCTTCATAGCTGCCTTTACTTCCTTGTTGCTAATCTATTGCAATTCCTGATTCACTATCCTCACATCATCCAACCTTCTCTCTCTCTCATTCTCTTCATTCATCAGCCCCTCAAAGTACTCTTTCCATCTGCTCAACACACTCTACTCGCTTGTCAGTACGTTTCTCTCATTATCCTTTATAACCCTAACCTGCTGCACATCTTTCCCATCCTTTCCTCTGTCTAGTCAATCGCTACAAGTCCCTTTCTCCCTCCTTAGTCTCCAACTTTTCATACAACTTGCCATATGCCTTATTCTTATCCTTCGCCACCTCTCTCTCTCTTCACCATACGCCTCTTCTCATTGTACTCCTGTCTAATATCTTCATCTCTCTGACAATCACACTTCTTTGCTAGCCTCTTCCTCTGTATACTCTCCTGTACTTCTCATTCCACCACCAGGTCTCCTTGTCCTCCTTCCACTGTCCAGATGTCACACCAAGCATCTTTCCAGCTGTCTCCCATACCACCTCTACTGTGGCTGCCAGCTATCTGGTTGATCTTCACTGCCACCCAGTGCCTGTTTTAACTCTTCCCTGAACTCCACCTTATAGTTATCCAGTTTCAACTTCCACCATTTGATTCTTGGCACATGTCCAAATCAACAGTGCCTTCAGTTTCCTCCTCCTTTTCATGATTGCCATCATCATCGTACAGACCACCATCCTATGTTGCCTAACTACACTTTCCCCTGCCACCACTTTGCAGTCTCCAATCTCCTTCAGACTGGCCTTCCTACAGAGAATATAATCCACCTGTGTGCATCTTCCTCCACTCTTATATGTCACCCTATGCTCCTCCCTCTTCTTAAAATAAGAAGTTATATACCTACCATAACGTTCCATGTTAGTTGTCTACTTCTCGCCTTCTTTCTTGCTGGTTGGGTTCGGAGCCGATCCCCAGCTCTGATTCGGCCATCTTCAAAAGCTCGAGAGCTGCTTACTGGCTCGAGGCCCCCACCTATATCACATGATGCCTGGTGCTAGATACCCAGATTTCGTTTGGTAAAATTAACTACAGACATAATAATAACAATTATAATAATAATAATAATAATAATACAGTAAACTGTAGTAGGATGCATGAACCTACTGGAGAGAGTGATAGTGAGAAGCAATAGCTAGAGAAGACTCAGCCAGTGATAAAAAAAAATAAGGAACTCTTCTTGGTCTACTAGGATAGGGAGATGGAGGGTGGGACACAAGAAAGAAGGTGAGAAAAAGACAACTAACATGGAACGTTATGGTAGGTACATAACTTCTTAATGTTAAGTTGTCTATCTCGTCTTCATTCTTGCTGGTTGGGACAGCGTCCCTAGCACCTCAATCCTGGGTGGCTCATCAGAACAAACTCTTCAGAACAGTGGAACCAAAATCAGTCTGCTCCTGGAGGCCACATCCAGCTTATAATGTGAAATGAAGGTATGAGGATTGGCCCATGTAGCTGCCGCACAAATAGTTTCCATTGGCAATCTTGCCTGAAAGGCCACTGAAGTAGCTAGAGCTCTAGTGGAGTGACCTTTGGGTTTAGCAGGAAGCTCTTTATTCCTTAACTGATATATATATATATATATATATATATATATGTAATAATAGATGTCAACCACCTAGATAAGGTTACTTTCGACACTGGTATACCTTGTTTACCCTCAGCATAGGACAGGAACAGCTGGTCTGATTTTCTGATTTGCTTGGTTCTATGCAAGTAAAAGCGTAATTGTCTATGAACATCCAACTGATGTAATTTGTATTCCGCTTTGTTGGAATAATTTGGAAAAAACACTGGTAGGTCAATGGACTGATCCAAATTATTATCAGAAGCAACTTTTGGAAGAAAGGAAGGGTAAGTCCGAAGAGAAACTCTATCATTGTGAAAATCTAGGTAAGGAGGACGAACACAAAGAGCCTGAAGTTCAGAAACTCTTCTAGCCGACGTAATTGCAACCAGAAGAAGGGTTTTCCAAGAAAGAAACTTCAAAGAACAAGAAGCTGCAGGTTCAAAGGGGGGGGCAGTATCAGGGAAGCTAAAATCAAATTCAGATCCCACGGAGGTGGGGGATCTCTTACTGCGGGCCTGAGTAGAGTGGTCCCTTTAAGAAAGGCTTTACAAAGCTTATGGGACATGATGCTTTTATCAGCTAGGCCCGTATGAAAGTTTGAAATTGCAGCTAGCTGAACTCTAACCGTGGCAGAAGTTCCGCTAGAAATTCTAAAATATGGTGCACAGGGACTGAAAAGGGATCTATATTCCTGGTCTCTGCCCATAAGGAAAAACGTTTCCACTTACTAGCATAAGTTTTTCTAGTGGTAGACTTATACGAGGATAAGATGATTTCACGCACTGAGTGGGAGATGTTCGGAAGCCTGGCTAAGGTCGGAAGTGGAGCAACCAAGCAGTGAGCTGGAGAGATTGAAGAGATTGGTGCAGCCCGCCCGATTGATGGATCAGGAAGTCTGGAAGTGGGTCCAGGGCTGCTCCAGAAGGTGATGATGCAGGAACGGGAACCAAATTTGTTGATGCCAGTAAGGGGCAATGAGGATCATCTTGCATCCCAATGTGGTAGCTTTCTGTATTAGTTTGGGAATCAGGGGAAACGGAGGGAATGCATAAAGAAGTCCCTGAGGCCAATCGTGAACTAGAGCATCTCTGGGGAAGTGTCCGGGAAGAGGGAGGAGAGAGAAGAAATTGTCGCACTTGCTGTTGAAGGAGTGGCAAAAAGGTCGCAGCAAGGCTGACCCCATTTGCGGAAGGTTTTGTCTGCCACAGTCTGATTGAGAGACCACTCATGAGGCATGAGAATTGCTCTGCTCAGCCTGTCTGCTATAACGTTGGACTTCCCAGGGATGTGCGCTGCTATCAGAAACCATTGGGAAGAGATCGCCCACTGCCAAAGTCTGAGTGCTTCTCGACATAAGAGGTAGGACTTGGTTCCGCCCTGCTTGTTGATGTACCATACTACTGACATATTGTCTGTTTGAATTGCAATGGTCCCGGTGGGAAGAGTTCTGAAGAGCTTGCAACGCTAAAAAGTACAGTTTTGTACCTACCATAAATGTAGATGTTCGAGGATTCCCTTGCTGCAGTCCTGACAATTGGGTATAGTCCGCGTCCCAGTCGGCCCGAATACCAGAGTATAAGGCTGACGTCGGTCATGGCGCCTTAGACTGACGTCAGTACGTCAGGGTACTAATGCGCATGACCGACGTCATTTCCTCAGTCTTTTCTTGCCCCAGATGTCAGAAGACCCAAAAAGACAAGTCCCAAAAACAACCTGCACCAAAAAACATGTACAATATATACAGTAATATATACAAAAAATATAAGCATGTAAACTCACCTACACAACCACCCTGAAACACAGAGGGAAGGAGGGAGGGTAAATTGGACTGCAGCAAGGGAATCCTCGAACATCTACATTTATGGTAGGTACAAAACTGTACTATGTTCTTCGCCTTCCTTGCTGCAGTCCTGACAATTGGGTAGAATCCCAAAGCAGAGGTAAGGGAGGCTGGCAAATTATAAAGTAGCAGGAGCTGACAACATGCCTTGTAAAACAGCTGTGGCAAAACCAGCTCTAGTCTTAGAGTATATAGGCAGGTGATAATGCCTAGAGAAAGTATGCACTGAACTCCAAGTAGCTGCTTCCAGAATATCCTTAGTTGCCACCCCCTTAGAAATGCTGTTGAAGTGGCAGTAGCCCTAGTGGAATGAGGCCTAATCCCAGCTGGAACCTCTTTGCCATGATGGGAATAACAAAATGCAATGCAAAAGCCAATCCACCTAGAAATAGTTTGTTTTGACACAGGCTTGCCCTGTGAACTTAAAGCAAAAGAAACAAGTAACTGCTGAGACTGCCTAAAATCTTTAGTCCTGCTCAAATAATAACGCAATTGCCTGTGTACATCTAAAGTGTGCAAAATCTTTTCCCCTTTATTTTGAGGATCTGCAAAAACGTAGGCAAATGAATAGTTTGGTTTAAAGCCACACTAGAAACCACCTTAGGCATAAAGGAAGGATTAGTACGTAATGATACCCTGTCCTTATGGAAAATCAAAAGGGCTCTACTGCCATAAGGGCCTGCAACTCAGACACCCTTCTTGCAGAAGTAATAGCCAACAGAAAAGCAGTCTTCCATGACAAATATTTCAATTCAGCAGTAGCTGCAGGCTCAAAAGGTTGTAGAGTAAGTTTTTCCAACACAAAATTGAGATCCCAAGCAGGAGTAGGAGCTCTACGGGGGTCTTATATTCTTTGCCCCTCTAAGAAACTGCTTGAACAAAGGATGCGAAAACAAAGGTGGGTCACAATCATAGTGAGCTGAAATTGCTGCAGCATGAATCTTTATGGAAGAGAAAGACAAACCTTTGTCCAATAATTCAGTAAGATATTGAAGAGCCACACTCAAATTAGGCTCTGAAATCTCCAAATTCTTTGCTGTACTCCAAAATAAAAATCTCTTCCATTTTTCATGTACACTCTCCTAGTACTAGGCCTTCTAGCTTCCATAATCACATTTAAAACTTGTTGAGGAAGCTGAGACCTACCATGCTTCAACACAGAATATGCCAAGCTGTGAGATGAAGAGATTGAAGCTTGACATTGAGCAGATGACCATCCTTCTGAGATAACAGATGAGGAATCAGAGGTAAAGGCCATGGAGGCTTCTTTACAAGACTCCTTAGAAGTGGGTACCAGTGTTGCCGAGGCCAATCTGGAGCTATCAAAATCATCCTTGGCCTGTCCTGTCTGACCTTTAGTAATACCTTTGGAAGAAGAGGTAGAGGTGGAAAGGCATAGACATGAAGGTTTTTCCAACTGAAAGACAGAGCATCCACTTTCCAAGCTGTGTGATGAAACCCCTTTGTGCAATACTTTGGCAGCTGGTGGTTTAGTGGAGAAGCGAACAGATCTATGTCTGGAGTTCCCCATGACACTGTCAAGTTCTGAAATACATGAAGATCCAGTTTCCACTCGTGGGGATCCATGATTTGTCTGCTTAATACATCTGCTAGGGAGTTCTGTGCTCCTGGCAGAAACCTTGCCTGAAGAGTCAGTTGCAGGCTTAACGCAGTCTCCCATAAAATCATTGCTTGCCTGCATAGAGGATAAGAATGTGTTCCCCCTTGCTTGTTGATGTACCACATGACAGTTGTGTTGTCTGTCAGAATCAACACCTGCCCTGGAAGAAGTAACTCCTTGAACGCCATCAATGCAAACTGGACTGCTAACATCTCCTTCATGTTGATATGTAGATGCTGTAGTCTGGCAGGCCACTTGTCTTGTATCCACTTTCCATTTAGATGAGCTCCCCAAGCAGTGTCCGAGGCATCTGTCGTTAAAATCTGACTCGCCTCTGGCCGGGTCACAGAGAGTCCCTTGTTTAGGTGACATTCCTGAGCCCACCACAAGAATTCCTTTTGAAGGCAAGGTATTATTTGAATGACAGTGTCCAAATCTTGGCAGTGCTGTGTCCATACATTTTGAGATACCATTGCAGCTTCCTCATATGCAGTTTGGCATTGGGAAGCACCAGAATACAAGATGCCATGAACCCTAATGCTTGAAGGACTGTCCTTGCAGTCAGCACGGACTGATGAGATAGTTGATGGAAGTAAAGTGACAGACTCTTTTGTTTGTCCGGGGTTAAAAAGGCCATCTGGGCTGCTGTATTCAGTCTCACACCCAGAAAGCACATGTCTTGAGAGGGTACTAGACTGGACTTTATTTCGTTCACAGAATACCCTAGGCATCTTAGCACTGCTATGACATATTCCAGATGCTGTAGAAGGTGTTCCTTTTCTTGAGCCAGAATCAGGCAGTCGCCCAAGTAAGGATAAATTTGAATGCCTTGAAGCCTGAAGTGAGCTATCACTGGAGCCAGAACCTTTGTGAATACTCTGGGCAGTAGATAAGCCAAAGGGCAATGCAGAGAACTGATAATGAAAATCTCCAGTTCGAAACCGCAGATACTTTCTGCAACTTAGCCTTATGGGCACATGAAGGTAAGCTTCCTTGAGATCCAAAGTTACCATCCAGTGATCCTTGCCCAGCAGAGGTAACAGTTGCTGTAACGTCAACATCTTGAACTTGGGAATGTCCAGATAAGTGTTGAGGATAGATAAATCCAAAATTGGTCTCCATGTGTTCCCCTTCTTTGGTACTAGGAACAGGCGAGAATAAAATCGAAGCCCCTTTCTGACACAGGGACTGGCTGAATAGCCCCTATCTGGAGTAACTGAGAAACTTGCTTGTGAGCCTCTTTTCTTTGTGGAGGAGGAACATCTGGCATGCCTTTGAAAGGGGGCATTGTGTGGAAATAAAATCTGTACCCGTGATGAATGATATCCAGCACCCATCTGTCTTGAGTGATTAAATCCCAATTTTCTTTGAAAAGAGACAATCTTCCTCCCAAAGGAGCTGCCAGACGAGAGTCCACTGGCAGCTGAAAAGGCAGGTCATTGGTTCTGCTGAAAGGACTGACCCCTGCCCTCACCAGAAGTCTGAGCAGGTGAACTGTCTGATCTAGGCCTAAAGAACCTTGAGCCCTGCCCCTACCACGTCTAGACCTACCCTAGACTGGGAACCATAAGCAGCATAAGTCCACCCCTTAGCAGGCCAATTTCTACTAAACTTCGGAGGCTGCACCTGCAAAATCTTTAACAGTCTGCATAGACTTAGCTTTGTCCTCCATTTTCTTTAAAACTGCTTCCACAGGCGGCAAACAACACATCAGACTGTAAAGGAGCATCCAAAATCCTGGTCTTAACATGCTCAGCTAAATTCTGATCCTTCAACCATGCATGTCTGCGAAGAACAGAACTAGTAGCAGCCACCCTCGAGGAGGCCTGAACAGCATCAAAACCACACTGCAAAGAATGCTTACCCACTTGTTCAGACACATGAACCAAATCCAGCAATTCTTTACACTCAATACCTTCCGCCAAAGCATCCACCTTAGATTTCAGTTGTGAAAGGAGATAATTCTGATATTTCAGCATATGAAATTGACAATTCAACGCCTCATGGCTAGAGTGGAAGAAGTATATACTTTCTTACCCCACCTATCCAAAGCCCTTGCCTCTTTATCAGAGGGTACAGGATTTTTAACCACAGAAGCTTTAACACCTTTAGGCCCCTGAGAAACAGTTTCTGGGTCCGCCCTGGGACTCTTAAACAAATACTTATGAGCTTGGGCACCCTATAATACCTATCAGGCTTAACAGGAGCAGGAGGCAAGGAATCAGGGTTCAGAGAAGCCTCTGCAAAACATCCTCCACCACATTCAACACAGGAGGAATAGCTAAGGCCTATGCTGGGGCAAAACAAGAATTCCCTAAGCCTTTTTCTGGAGTCAGAGTAATCTTGGCCTTCCCATTTAAAGTGCTCCCTCATGGAGTGAAGAGTCTCTGAAAATGAAAAATCCTCAGGAGGAGAAGCTGAAGGAGTGGAATCATCCACATCAGAATCAGAATAAGTAGGAAACTCTTGCAAGTCTTCCACAGAAGACTCTGAAGCCTGTGAACACTGTTCAAAACTATCAAACTCCTGTTCCACCCTAGGCCTCTTATCAGGTGGGGCATAGAACCTCTAATCAAAGTAATCAAATCTTCTGCCATTTTAAGCATATGTTTCTTAGGCACAGAGCCCGAAATGCTAGGAGAAGCCCCTACAGAAGCTGAACTTGGCCTTCCTCTAAAAGAAGCTTTGGCAACAGAAGGAGAGGCCCTAACAACCTTGGGAAGAGAGGGAAGAACAGTTACCTGAGAAGCCCCCTCAGCCTGGCCTACCTCCTGAGAGGGCACATCCTGTAACAGTAAAGTATCTGCCTGAGACTCCATAGAGACTCCTGGCAAAACCTCTGGCTCCTCTGAGCCTTCTAAAGGACCGACGTCCGGGACTGCCGGTTCCTCACCCCTAGACTTCACTGTTTTGTCCTTGCGCTTCTTAGATGAAGCAGGCGTCGGAGCAGCCGACGGCATAGTATAATTGCAACGCTTCCCAAACACTAACCTAGCACAATCAAGCCTCCTCTTAATAGTGCGCTTGTTAAATCTAGCACAAGAGCGGCAACCAACAACGTCGTGCTCAGGCCCTAAACAAGGTATACACAATGTATGATAATCCCTATGCGGTATCTGCTTCCCACAAGAAATACAGTTATTCACTTTTCTGACATCCGGTTAAATACTGAGGCAAGAAAAACCAAAATGTTCTAACGGGTTACTTAGCCAACTCTGTATTCGGTCTGAAACTCCGGTTTCGGAAAATCTCAGAACGCCAACCTGCACTCGCAAAATTGCTTCTGCATCGGACCATGCGGCAAAAAAGACTGAGGAAATGACGTCGGTCATGCGCATTAGTACCCTGACGTACTGACGTCAGTCTAAGGCGCCATGACCGACGTCAGCCTTATACTCTGGTATTCGGGCCGACTGGGACGCGGACTATACCCAATTGTCAGGACTGCAGCAAGGGAAGACGAAGAACATCCATGGCCCTCATCTCCAAGACATTGATATGCAGATGGTACTCGTGAGGCTGCCAGGTGCCTTGGACTGTTCTGCCCTGAAAATGCCCCCACACCTGATCAGGGAGGCATCCATGGTCACCATAGCTACTGGAGGAGGAAGAAAAAATGGTCTGCCCTGGTGTAATGATGGGGAAACCATCCACCAAACAAGTTGGTTTTTGCATGACTGTGTGATCATTATCATGTGAGACATTGGGAGTTGCTGGAAGGACCAGTGTGTGAACAGCATCCACTGAAGAATCCTCATGTGAAAACGTACGAGGGGGACTAGTATGATAGCCGCTGCCATGAGACCCAATGTTCTTAGGACGAATCTGGCCTGAATTTTTTTGCATCCTAATAAGACCTGCACATGTCGTCGAATGTCTAACACTCTGTCTACTGGAAGTCTCGCTGTCATGTCCTTTGTATTTAAGTTTGCGCCTATAAAGGTGATAGATTGACAAGGCGGCAATGCAGACTTTTCCAAATTTATTGTGATGCCTAGTTTGGAGCAAGTTTGGATGGTGTAGTCCCTGGCTCGCAACAGGTGATGCCTGATGGTTGCAGTAAGGAGCCAGTCGTCTAAATATGGAAACACCTGGAATTCTTGCCGTCTCAGGTGAGCAGTAACTACTGTCAAACATTTGGTGAACACCCTGGGGGCTGTGGTGAGAGCAAAGGGCAGAGCTCTGAACTGATAATGACTGACTCCCAGCCGGAAGTGGAGGAATCTTCTGGAGCATCTGTCCATTTTGATATGGTAGTACGCGTCCTGAAGATCTATGGAGCACATCCAATTGTCCTGACCCAGAAAGGGTAAAATGGACTGTAGCGTGACCATCCGGAACTTCGTTCTTTGAACAGACCTGTTTAGTCTGCTGAGATCCAGAATGGGTCTCCAGTCCCCTGTCTTTTTTGGTACCAAAAAGAACCTTGAGTAAATTCCGGATCCTTGCTGGTCTTCTGGGACTGACTGGATGGCTCTTTTTCTTAGCAGTTTGAAATTTCTTGAACTGCTTGATACCTTAGATTGGGTGGAACATCTGGAAGGGATTTGTTGGGAATGTGTGGAGTGCGAAGGAAGGGGATTTTGTAGCCTTCGGATATGACAGACAGTACCCATTTGTCTTGTGTTATACTTTGCCAGGCTTTTGGGTACAGCGATAATCTTCCCCCGACTCCCTCCGAAGGTGGACAGCCGGGCAGCACTTCAGGGATGCTGGAAGGGCTTGTCAGAGAAAGATTCTCTTTGGCCCTGATTTTGCGGACCCCGTCTGCCCTTACGGCGGCGTCTATTGTTGTTCCCTCCTCTGCCCCTGGAGGGGAACTCTCCACGTGTGTCAGGCACGGCTCCCTGGGGTTTCCGGAACCACATTTTTCCACTCTTCTGACCCTTGGGATATGGTCTTGAAGGAGTGGAAAAACGGACTCCCACAGCAGAGTCTTGCCTTCCTGTTCACACCTGGTAAGGGTATCCTTCACCTGTGGTCCAAACAGAGCAGAACCATCAAAGGGGGTGTTGGTGAAAGACGCCCTGAAGGGTTCCGCAAAGTTGCATAACCGCATCCAAGCGTGCCTCCTCAAAGCCACGCCTGTGCCTGCGGCCCTACTCGCGCCATCGGCTGCATAACAGATGAGCCACATGGAGGAGTTTACTACCGAATTAAGAGTCGCCAGCTGGGAGGTAACCTTAGCCTGGGCCCGCGCAGCTGATGGATCTTGAAGGGTATCTCCTAGCTCTTTAAGGAGATCCCTTTGAAGGCAGGTAAAGTGACACAAATAGTTCAGCGACCTCATGGAGAAGGTCGCTGAGGAAAACATCCGTTTCCCATATCTGTCCATCATCCTAGATTCCTTATTAGGGGGATGGACACAAAGAAGTTTCAGCCATCGCCTTTATTGTGGCCGCTGCTACCACCATGGCATCAACGGGAACACCCTTGGTCAGAAATTGCTTGTCTTGTGGGACAATAATAAATTTTGTGGGCCTGCGGGGAGTTGGTTCCATTATGTCTGGAGCTGACCACGCCTTTCGAGCCACCACAGACATCAGTGGATTGAAAGGCAGACACACCCAGGAGGTGGAGGGTTGGGATCCAAACGCGTCCAGGAATACCAACTCATTTTCGGAAGGGTTAAGGGTAGTCCAGTTCCCCCTCTGCCTACGAATCTCAAGGATGTCCGAGAAAGAGACATCCTCAGAGGGGGATCTCGGGGACCATTCCGACTCCTCCAAGTCGGTATCTGAAGTGACAGACTCAGGGGAGTCAACATGCTTCCTCTTGCATTTCCTCTTTCGAGGGGGCTCCTCTGAATGAACAGGGGAGGCCTCGGAAGAGGAAGATACACCCAATGGGGTGCCCTGGAGTGCTTGTTCCCCACGCTTGGGGTCTGGAGAGGGCAGAGGCAGGAGCAGGCACCATGGGGGGAGGAGCCAATGAGGCTGACCGTGAGGCTGACTCAGATGCCAGCACACTCCTCATGACCTCGAAGGCGCCTCTTCCCGATATCGGAAAAGGGTCTGGCTCCGAAGAGACCGGAATCCTTCCCAGCACCAAGAGAGATGGCTCCAAAGCCGATGTAGGAGCCGAACTTACCTGCGCCGAAGCTCCAAGAGGGAGAATGGGGTCGGACAAGGGTCCGATGCCACTCTGCCTCGTGGAGCCGACGAGGGAGTCCCGGCGCCCAGATCCCTCCAAGGATGGCACCATGGAAGAAATCGGAGCCGTCGACAGAACCGAAAGGGGAGGTATCGGTGCCGACGGTCCCACGATCCTAGCCTCAGCATGCTCTGGCTCCGAGCTCAAGGGATGAGTCGAAGGAGGAACTACTGCAGAGACAGGTAGAGCCGAACCCTGATGAGGGGGGCTGGACAGCATTTTAGCCAGGGCCTGCGATTTTAAAAGCCTGCTCACAACTCTCTCCAAATCATGGTCAGATAGTCCAGACGACCGAGAAGAGTGGGATCGATGACTTCTCTCCGATTGCAGCAAGGGCGACCCCGGAGCCGAATGTATCGACTCTAAGGATGGCGATCTGGAGCATTTTCGACTCCCTAACGGTTCCGACAGAAGAGTCGGGGCTGACTGGGAGATAGGTACTTCGGCTCCAGTCGGAGCCGAAGTTGGCTTGGAGAAGACGCCACACCAGACAACGGCTCCGAACTGGAAGCCGGCGGCTTCGATGGCTTGGAAGGTTTCACTGACTGAGCCTTGGCCAGTGATCCTTCAGGTTTAAGCAAACCCCTAAGGATAAGCTTATTCCTACGCTCCTGCAGGACTCTTGGACTAGAGGCGTGACACACCGAACAAGAGTCCTGCAGGTGTAGGGTGCCCAAGCAATAGACACAAGAAGTGGGACCATCTGTCAGTGACATTTTCTGACAGCATGAGTCACACTTCTTGAATCCAGACACTTTTGAGTCTTTAGACATTTCTGTAAAAGGAAAAATCAAATTACAAAGAGTACAAAGGGAAGTAGGTAACTAGAAAAAACACACACAGTCCACACAAGTTACCACACCTTAACAGCACACACACACTTTACAATATAAGAAAGGCTAAACGGACCTTCCAAGTACCACAATTTCTAATGAAAAAAATTTTTACCACCTTAAAAAAGGAAACAAGGATAAACCTCTAACTGAAACGGCTTACCTTAAAGAGGAAAACGGGAGTGGGGGAGGGAGGGGAAAACTCTCTAAGAAGAAAACGAGTTTTCAAGGGGGGAATTAAACACTACAACAACTATGTATGAACACTAATTATTCTAACTAATAATATACAAGTTCTAAATACATATATCAATAAATTGAAAAAATACGACCTGAGCCAGTAAACGCAACCTTGTAGCAGAAGCGGCAAACGATATCTGGGTATCTAGCGCCATGCATCATGGGATATAGGGGGGGGGCTCGAGCCAGTAAGCAGCTCTCGAGCCTTTGAAGATGGCCGAGTTGGAGCCGAGGATCAGCTCTGAACCCAACCATCAAGAATGAAGGCGAGATAGACAACTTAACATCATGTGTTCACCACAGCCATGTCCATCCTTTTCATAAAATCCACTACAATCTAACCTTTTTAACTCGTCTCTATACACCATACCTACCCATCGCCTCCTCATCCCCTCTGTTCCCTTCACCATGTCCACTGAAATCCACTCCAGTCACCACTCTCTCACCCTTGGGTACACTCTCCACCACTTCATGTAACTCGCTCCAAAATTTCTCTCTCTCATCCACTGCACGCTGAACTTGTAGAGCATATGCACTAACATCATTCATCATCACACCATCAATTTCCAGGTCCATAAACTTCACTCTATCAAAAACTCTTTTCACCTCCAAAACACTCGACATACTGTTCCTTCAGGATAACCCCTACCCCATTTCTCCTCCCATCCACATCAGGGTGGAACAATTTGAACCCACCTCCGATATATCTGGTTCTACTCCCCTTCCATCTGGTCTCTTGCATGCACAATAATATAGCTAGCTCTCTCCTTTTACTAGTCATTATGCCAACATTTAAAGTTCCTACCCTCACTTCCATACTCCTAACTTTCCTTCTCTCCTGCAGTCGCCATACATGCTTTCCCCCTCCTCTTCTCCTTCAGCCAACAGTAGCCCAAATTTCCACCAGCACCCTGTTGGCTAACAGTACTGGAGGTGGTTACTGTTAACCTGGGCCTCGACCGATCCAGTATGGAAATCTGTACTGTTGTCTGCATATTTGCTCTGGCAAAAATTTTACACAGGATGCCCTTCCTGAGGTAACTTTCTCCATATATCCAGGCTTAACAGAAATTCTGAAAATTGAAATTTAAATAACTGAATTCATGCCTTCCCTTAAACCTCAGTCTTCCTCCCAAATGTTATTCTGCATCTATTGTTCCCACAATTTCCATTTACTTCTATGCAATTTACACCTTCACTTTTATAAAGATCCCTCTTCCAGTTATTTTATCTCTTGTTATAATATTCAGTACTTCACATGCATATGGTTTAAACTTTGATTTCCATTTTATTGTAATTACTTTGTTAGCAGCCAACAGAATTAAACTTAATAAGGTCTTACTATGTCTAGGCAATTCAGATCCTGTGTCACTGCTCAAAATATCATTTCCTTAGTTACAGCCATTTACTCATCCAATATTTCTGACACAGTACTCTGTAGGGAATTAAAAAAAAAGCCAGCTCATTACACTCCCAAAACTTATGTTCAGAGTTACCTTTGTCTTCCCCATCAAACCTCCAATATTTGCTATCTACCAGAGGAAAAATACTTGAATTCTGCTTGGAGTATATAAACATCTATGCAAACACTTCAAGCAAAGATCCTACACCTTCTGGACTTTTTTGCATAACAAGAAGTCATTTGCTGTTCTTCTAAATATTTAACCATAAGCAAGCAAGCCAACCAACAAGGCTGAGTGATAAAACTTTATTAAAACAAAATAAATAAGAATAAAAATGGATAAGTGCTTTCGGGAACAAGGCCTTCTTCAGATCTGTTTAACCACAAAGCAAAAGCTTTATTTAAAATACTATGTAGCCAACTGTAACTTCTTAACAATCAACAAACTCTTTGCTGTTTCAGCACAGAGCTTAAAGGGACCTGTGCATGCAACCCAGGAATTTATGAGCTTGCAGTCTTAAAATCCATCATAGCTCTGCTAACTCTGTGGCATTACATCTCCACTTCTTATATTCTCCTTGAGCAATTGCAGCACTAAAAAAATAAACAGATGAACTTGGTATATTGAAACATGTCTAACGCATTTTGCTGATTCTTTTGGTCAATATAATATCTACAATTTCTCCCTCTCTCTGTACATATTGTAATATTGTTTGCTTGCTTATAGTATACTATAACACTACTTGACTATAGAGTAGTACACATATTCTGGTATATAGCTCCTCTGTATTACTGTATTAACCTTTTATATTTGTAACCTGTGTTATTGCTACATATATTGTTTATATTCTGTAATTTTTTCTAGGGTTTTCCCCGCAGGACTCCATTGAAAACGGACACTAGTTGTCCAGTTGGACCATCCTGGTAAACAAATGTTAAATAAACAAATAAATATCTTGAACATGTTGTAAAATCCTTTGTTTTAGCATACAATTGGTCTTTCCAACATAAAATTGTGCAAACAATATACAAACTGCAATGCAGACCAAGTTTCTTGAATGACAGTCAGCATATATTAGTGGTTCAGTTCTCTCTCCGGTCATGATATGTATAAAATCATGTCATTTTGAAATAAATTTACAAGCTTTACCGGTGACATGCATATGTTCTCTTCTAAATTGCTTTTTCAGTCTTTCTTGCCAATATTTACTAAACTTCTCTGACTAATTCTCATAGCTAACTTACAATATTTTACATGCCCAATAATTATGCTTTTTTAACATCAGGTTCTACATTTAACTAAAAACTCCTTCAGAGTAGGTTCTATATTCAACTAAAAATTCCTTCAGAGCAGGGTTTTCACTTAAGATTCTCCTATCCCTTTTCACTTTGCATATATTTTGATATCAATCTCTGGTAGAGATGTTACTCTCTAGTCTGCAGTCCAAAAGTCTTATTGGAATCATCCAAAGCTATTATCTTGGATCCTTTGCCATTTTCTCCAGTAAATTCCATCCCTCTCTTGCCTATTTTGTCCACCTCCACTTGTAATCATCCTTATTGGGAAAATCTCCTTTCTCCATTCTCATGTTGGCTTAGTTCTTAGAATTCTTTAGGCTACTTTATGAATATAATATTCTGTATTGATATTATTCTCCTTACGGATGCACATCCAAAATCTCACTTTCTATTTCTTGAACTTCAACTCTTCTGCTTTATCATCATCCCTTTCCATTTTGAATTATAACGTTCTGCTTGTGTTACATACGTGAGCCTTAACAGAGTAGCTCCAAAATGTCCCTTCAAATAAGGTAATCCTAAACCACCTTGTTCTAAAAGGATCACCTTATCCCACTTAACTCTTGCCCTCTTTACTCTAGTTGATAAAAATATAACTGACCCACAGATAAAACTAAAGGGACTAAACATTTACTGTCCATATCCATAAATAAGAGCTTCCATTTTGAGGCTTTCCAAGATGGCCACATACTGATCAACAGCTTAACTTCAGTTCTCCCAGTACGAAAAAAAAAAAAAAACTGATAGATAAGGGTCAGTAATTCTGTCTGTTAACTTAAAGAGCCTGAAAGACACTCAACTGGAAAAGGTGAAGGGAAAATACTGACTTGGAAGAATCCTGCAGTTCTTCAGTAAAAAGCAGTTCAAACTCCAGCTTTGGTACAAGAGATGTCTTCCAGTAATTTAGAGGAAGAAATAGGTCAAAATGTGCTCAGAGCTAATTCAAATAAATGAAACACTGAAGGACTACAACTCAAAAGTCTGGAAAACGGAAGACGCTTTAAAGAGCTATTCAGATGAACTGATAAAACTGCAAAACTTAAGTGCCAAAATGAAGAAAAGGCTGACTGAGTATGAGACTGTTTAAAAACAGCGGTTTCAAAAAATAGTTGAGTTAGAAGATAGAACACTCAGAGAAAACCTGAGATTTTCTGCTGTATCACAGACACTGGGAAGGAAGATACTACATTAATTTTATGAAAGCACAAATAAATAACTGGACTAGTATTCCAAAGAAGAATTGTTAACTGAAAGGGCTCATTGACTGTGTGGTCCAAACCTGGCCATGAGAAAACTGCTAAGACCTGTATTAATAAAGATGCAATCACACCAGCAGAAAAAGCTGATACTGACAAAACTGCAACAGCAGGGCAAAGTATTAAAAATTGGTGACAGTAGTGTGTTTGTGGAAAACGATTATTCATTTGCAGGAAGAAGAGAAGCAAATGTATCTAAACAATCAGGGAATGTGGAGAGGCAGATATAAGATTCAAGTAGGTGTATCCAGCTCTCTTCAGAATATTTTACTTGGAGGATCAAAGTAATTTTTGATGCAAAACAGGCTAAGGGGGAAATACCAAAGTTTGTCCAACAAAAAGTGAGCCATCAAACAGAAGGGGACTTTGCTTCTCATTCTTCTGAGGGTAAGGCTCATACAGAGGTCACTAGTGAAAATTTTTTTTTCCAACGATAAAAAGAAAGATGCTTGAGAAAGACAGAAACGCACAGGAGTTGACTAGAAGAATCGGGAGTACCTTGGACTTGAACCAGAGTCTAGCGTTGGGAGATGGAGATGAAGAGGAAGGAGACCAGCAATACTGAAATTAGTGAATAAATGTCAGACTATAAAGCATCAATCACATTTGCGAAATACGGCATTACAAAAAAAGTCAATGAGAAAGACTAGATTTTTGTTGATTTTGATAAACTTGGGGGGTTGACAGGCAAATACCCTACTTCATGCCATTAATGTTCGGAAGGAAAATAAAAGGGAAACAATAGAAAAAAAGGGAAAAAGTAAAACAATTTAAAACATTATCTGTATAAAACATTTTATGATATGAATTGCATGTTATATAGCAGAGCATTTTAACTGACATTTTTATGTGATAAAGATACTAAAGTACACAGGTACTTTTTTTTTTGTTTTTACTTTTAAGTAATGTAGGCATTACAATGTAAAAAGATAAGAAAGGCTGGAGAACTGCATGTTTAAGTCACTAGGTTGTATTGGAAACAAGTTGAATAAAGGTGAAGGCAATAAACTGAGAGGTCTGTCTGTTGCTTCCTGACAGAAACATAAAATTAATACGTACAAGGGCAGGCAGTTTAGTGCTTCCCTCTGATTCATCATTATTCTGTTAATGTAGTTAAATGTTTGCCTCTCCTCCACAAAACCACAATGATTTGTAGCCATCAATTCTGGCAACACCTCTGCCATTCTTTTAGCAAGCACAGACAAACACTATAATCAGAGTTTAAAACAGAAATGGGTCTATCTTTAGCTGGGTCTAATGGGTCTTTACAGTCTTTAGGTAATTCAGCCACCACAGCTTTCTTTCAAGATGTTGGTGATTCCCCTGCTTTTAAAACACTGTTAAATAAAATCTTGCAGATAGTTATCACCTTCTTCCCTCCTAAATTCCACAAGAATACCAACTGTTCCTGAGGACTTTTCTGAAGCTCGATTATACATCACCATTTTACATCATATCCTCCCAGGTTAAGTTACTTGCTGAGCCTCGTCTACCTCTAACCTTGACATAATCAAGTCTTCCATTATCTTTCCATTTGTGCTCTTTATTTCCACATTTCTATACTTTATACAAATTTTCATAAAATTTCCAAAATCTAATATTGCTACAGGATCTCTGGTTATTTTTCTCATTATACTCTCCTAAGTTTGGCAACAAGCCTTTCTACAGCCTAAGCTCTTGTGCTAAAATTTTTACACTTTGAAGTTACTATCACAAAAATTTTTGAACAGCAATTTTTCTAACCTCGTGCATACTATATGGATACTCCCATATATTCTCCTTAGCTCTCTGCATTTGTTGTTCTTGTTCTGTGAGATTCCCCTTATTCATATGTGTGTGTGCTAAGCTAATGATGCACAAGGGTCTTTTAAAGCCTAACCAAGCATCCCAAATTGCTGACAAGTTCTGCTACCCTTGATAAGTGCAAGCAGGAGCTTGGGAGATGAAATGTTTAAAGCAGGGGCTGGGAGATGAACAATTTACAGGCTACTTGGATCCATTGTAGATATAGGTGCCAAATGAGAGATGCATTTCCTGTTCCCCATCCAACTACCCAAATTACACTTGAAATGGGTTAGGGGAGAACTCTGCCTCACATGAATGCGAAGCCTGTTTCAGAGAAGGGGTAGTCTGTGGGATATATACCTCTCTCTCCCGCAGGTCCTTTTATATCACAAGAAAGGTTTTAAGTCTTTAGAATGGGTAATTCTGGTGCTCTTTGTTTTGCAGATTTGCAGGAGGTCCATCAGGGTGCAGTCTGACAATACCTTGTATGCCAGGAAGAGATCTCCCCTCAAAAACCTGTACAAGACAGACTACAGGGTTAGGGCTTTGAGACCGTCTGCAAAGGACGCGTTACTTACACCCTATATTTTTTTTTAGTAAGAAGCCCCTGTGGACATTGCAATTGCTGGATGTGCCTGGTTAGTTACATACCAAAGGGGGCATTGTACTCAGTGATAGGTCTGATGAATGCTGAATACAGTGGAACAATGACCTACTTAGATGCCATACCTTGTTTATATGCTGTACAAAACAGAATGATTTCCTCAGTATTGTAGACATGTGAGGGTCAAAGGCTTGATTACTGTCTGGGTGTGTGTCCAAGTCCCTGACTACTGGATCGACTCTTAGAGGTGTGTATTGTCAACACAATGGTTACCAGGGGTGCGGGACTTCCCAAAGGATACTAATATACATTGTTTTGGCATTTAGCTTTTTTTCTATGGCTCTGACACCAGTCATTGATCTGAGTCAGCCCATCCTGGAGAATATTAATGTCAGTGGGGGATTCTATGATTGCTCCTAATTTGCAGTAACCTGCAAATTTAGTTACCCAGAGGCCCCTGCCATTGGTCTTGACTTCAGTGTAGTAAATGCCAAAAAGCAGCAATCCCAGCAGTGATCTCTAAGGAACTCCACTTGTGACTGGCCTCCTTGTGGAGGTGGATTCCCCAATTCTAACTTCCTGGGTCCTGCCTGTGAGCCATCTAGCTACCCACCAGCTGACATAATGATTTACATCTAACCACCTGTGTGTGTCAATAATTTCTTAGTAGAGTATTGCAACAAATGCCTTGGCCAGGTGAAGGCAGGCAGTATGAACTATGGTGCCCTCAGCCATTGCTTTCCTGACCTTCTTAAAGAAGTTCACCATGTTAAGTAGACACGACCTGCCCTTGACAAAACCAAACTGGGTTGGGTCCAGTGTTTGGACATATCCTATGTCATTACTGAGCATTTTCCATGATAATTCTTTCCATGACTTTGCATACAAGACTAGGGAGACTTATGGGTCTGTACTTTCCAAGGTCTGTAGATGGTCCAACTTTGTGCACAGGGATGACTGTTGCTATTCTCCATTCATGACGCATAAATCCTGTTTGCAGTCTGCAGTGAAATAATTCCAAACAGCCTGACAGGTCATGTTTTATGCTACAGTAAACTCTCAGTTAACCGGCACTCATGGGGATTTGTAGATGCCGGATAACTATAGTTTCTGGTTGCTTCAGAGTTAGTATTAAAAATAGGCCCGACTAATACTATACCCTATACTATTTGTTTGGTTTGACTTGTTCTCCAGTTGGGGAGAGAGGGAATTTATTCCTATCTTCCTTATTCAAACTCAAACTCTACGGGGGGAAACAAAGTGCAACAGATGAAAACTGTACTGTATTTCTTCAATTTTTTTTTTCTGGTTGCTTGAGTTCTGGTTAATTGATAGTTTACTGTAGTTAAAAGGCACCCTGGGATACGGTCTGGGCCCGTCGATGCAGAGTTCGTGGTTTTAGAGAGAGAGCACTGAGGACTTGTTCCCTAGTGATAGTAGGGGAAGTTATATTTGATATTATTTCCTGAGGGGAGAGGGGACGGCCGTGGTAGTGCAGCAGTTAGCATTGTCGCCTCACAGCAAGAGGCTCTCCGGTTCGATCTTCGGCTGGGGTGTCTTCTGTGCAGAGTCTGCATGTCCTCCCTGTGGTCGTGTGGTTTCTTCTGGGTTCTCCGGTTTCCTCCCACATCCAGAATAAAACATGTTAAGCACTTTCATCATATAAAATTATTTAAATGTGGATTGTAACACTGAGCAGTTGTTCTGACAAAGCGCTTATGATTTTATATTATATTAAAATACAGTATCCACAGTTACTTGGTGCTTTTCTTTTTGGAATACAGTTTAACTTGCACCAATACACCTTATTTTTGGTCTCCTCCCACACCCCCAAAGTCATGCTGCAAGTGGATTGGACATGCTAGTGCGTGCATGTGTGTGCCTTCTGTGGAAGGTTGGGCACCGGGGCTGGAAGCCTGACACCGTAAAACTCCACTGCCAATCGTGAGTGGACAAGGTGATCCGCTGTGACGACTCCTAACCGGGAAAAGCCAAAAGAGAGAGGGAGAGAGGTGTAAATTTACAGCTGAATTTGCCTGCAAATAGGTTTGTTATATATTCTGGTTCAGTATTAGTTAACAATGACCTCTACACACAATTGTGTACTGCCTTTGAGGTTGTGGACATAGGTAAAGAATGCCTTGTGTTTGTCCTTGGAGGCCAAATATGGCTCTGGTACACTTTTCTTGTCCTCTTGATTTGTTTGTTTAGATTAATGAGACTACTTTTGTCCTGCTGGGTGCTATGCCTTCTAATTTTTGCCATTGTGTCTCATATGCCTCACCAATATTCACTAATCTCAGAAAAACAGATTTAAACAAACTGGAGTCAAGCTATAGGAAAATCGCAAGATTTGCTACTAACATCCCTTACAGAACACATCACTGCAGAGCACTTCATAAACTAAATTGGATTGAACTACCAATCTCCTATCCCTCAATCAACTAACTTTCATTCATTCGTTCGTTCCATCTTTCACCATCCAGACAACTGTCTAGCACTCAAGAGCTTAGTGCAGCCTACTCAAACGGCCGGTCCCTAAGATCCTCCGAACTACTAAATTCTAGAAAAACATCCAAATTTAAACTACTGCTTAAAGAACACCTAACGAAAAACTGGCTTTACTCATGCACTAATCCAGGCTGATCATTCTGCCCTTCCTTGTTCTTACAGTCAAAATATTTCTTCCCTTACTAAATTCTAACATCCAAACTATCCCTTCTCTCATGGAATTCCAATTTCTCTACCTGTCTCAAGCTCACTATTGCTCCTATTTTTATCTACCAATCTCAGTTTCCCACAGCTTCATCATATTCCCTTCTTCTTGTACTTCACCTCAGTATTGCCTTAGCTATCAATGTTTAGAACAAGTAACACAAGCATAGCAACAATCATCCACAGTCTTGTTAATATAACATACATATATTTTATAAATATTTATCACCAAAACTATGATACTGATCTACTGATAAATCATTTCTCTATGATGGCACAAATTATTTCATGATATTTGTTTGCTTTCATTTTTTTTCACTTTCTATTATTCTCTAAATTTTTATTTTTTATACATAAACTATTTATTACCTATATCTACCAAAGTTATGTATTCTTGACTGTTATTGATTTTTTGTATTGTTTTTAATGTATTTTAGTAATACAGCTTTTCTCCCTGGGGCTCTGCTAAAAAAGGGCCATTGGCCCCGTCGGACATCCCTGGAAAACAAATGTAAAATAAAATAAATTTTCCTCCTCCTGTTTTACAGCCTACTGATGTTGTGATTCCACCAGGGTGGCTTATTTTTTTGACTCCGTTCTGTACTTCTTTCTGGTACCATGCTTGCATAAGGTTTCTGTGAACAGTTCTTTGTAGGCAACAGTGTTCTAAGGGTTTATGGGGCCTTGAATTTTTTCCAGGTTATCAATTAATAGTAGGAAGTTAACAGAGTAGTTCCTGAACATTCCAGGGTTAGCTGGGGTTCTGGCTTTAATTTTTACTTCAAAGTAGACCATTCTGTGGTCTGACCTTAACATAGAACACATTATACTTGGGGGTGTGTAGTGCTCTCCCATATTAGTGAGGACCAGATCAAGTATGTTTGCACCCCCGGTTGGCATATTGACAATCTGGTCCAGGAAGTTTGTGTTTACAAAAATCTACAAATCTCTGTGCCTGCATATTTGGTGTCATATATGATTCCCTACCGAGTTAAAGTCCCCCATGAATATGGTATTGGGTTGAATAGTGAGTATTTCCAATAAGTTTAAATACATGTTATGGGTTTCCTGGGTCATACAGGGGGATCTATAGCTTGCAAGAAATAGGTATGGGATCTTACTTATGCTGACTTGATCGTGAAGAAGCTCAAGTACATTTGTCCTACTTGACCAGCCTTGAGGTATATTTATTTTTGATGTAAATCAAGACACCCCCACCTTTTAGGTTCATAGGTGTGTACTAGGCTAATGGCCCTGGAGCCTTTACAAGCCTAGTCCATAAAATTAACCTGGCATTGTGCCATCCGACCTTAGTTCCCAGTGCCTTTGTCGAGTAGAGCCACTGGAGTGATCCCTGGGGTGAATTTTCTATTTCCCATCCACTCATCAAGATTTCTCTTGAACAGGGCCAGTAAGGTGTTCTGCTTGACATGTATGGGAATCTATTCCATAGCATGGGCAGTCTCTGGGTTATGAACCTGTCCCTATAGCATGCTCTGTTGATTGTGGTAATGAGGTTGAGGTCTCTGGAGTGTGTGGTGCTGATGGATTGAGATATCTTTAGATGTAACATTTCTGACAGAGCTGGGTCAGACATGGCTTTGCAAGTCAAGCAGAGATCGCCTCTAAATAGGCGATAGGAGACAGAGAATAGTTGGAGTTATTTGAGTCTGTCCATATAGGACAAGTGTTTAAGGCCTAGGATCCTCTTTGTGAGGTACTTTTGTGGCCTTTCCAGTTGTTGCAGGTGTCTAGTGAGGTGCATGCCAAATGGGGCATTGTACTCGATGACTGGCCTAACGATGGAAGAGTAGAGGGAGACAATGACCTCTTTCTTCCTGGATACAAAACACTTAGCAATGAGATGTGCCACATAGAAGGCCTTTCTGAACACAGTGGCAATGTGGTGGTCAAAAGAGAGGATGCTGTCAACTTGTATTCCCAGATCTAATATAACACCTTCTGTGTTCAGTAAACTACCACCGATGTAGTAATTCAAGGGAACTGGGTTTTTCCCAAGGGGGATAATGACACATTTTTTGGCACTGAGCTTAAGGCCTTGGTTCTGACTCCAGTTGTTGGTCTCAGTGAGGCCTTTTTGTAGGATGTCAACATCACTTGGGGAGTTAATAATAGCTCCCAATTTGCAATTGTCTGCAAACTTTGTCAGCCAGAATCCCTTTGTGTTGGCCTGGACTTCAGAGGAATAGATATCAAACAGGAGAGGAACCAGGACCAAACCATGTGGGACTCCACTCGTGACTGGTCTGCAATCTGACTTGGAATCAGCTACTTTCACACTGTGGGTTCTATCTGTGAGCCAGTTTGCAACCTACCTAGTGATATAGGGGTTGATGTCTAGCTTAGTGAGTTTTCTATGATTCCTGAGTGGGGAATGGTATCAAAGGCCTTGGCCAGATCAAGGTAGGCTGTATGAACCACCTTGCCTTCATCCACAGCTCTGGTGACTGACTCAAAGAAGTCGACCAAGTTGAGCTGGCATGCTCTACCCTTCACAAAACCACATTTTGCAGGATCCAGAGTTTGGAGATTCCCTGTATCCTTGTTTATTATGTCCATGATGATACATTCCATAGCTTTGCATATCAGACTCGTCAGGCTATTGGGACAATAGTTCCCAGGGTCTGTAGTCGCTCCTCCTTTGTGGAGAGGGATGACTGTAGCAGTGCGCCATTTTGTAGGGACAAAGCCTGAGGCGAGGCTGTGACTGAACAGGGCACACAGGTGAGGTGCCAGTTCACTCTGTAGTTCATGTAGAAGACAGCCAGGGATATTGTCAGGTCCCTTAGATGCTGTATTCTTGGCCTTGGACAGTACTGCTTTAACCTATGCAGCGGTAATACTGGGTGCCTGGCAATCTACTGGTATTTTAATTGGCCCTTGGGGGGGGGGTGGCACTGAATCTGTCGGTCAGTATATTGGCAATATCTGTTGGCTCGGTATAAGAAGTACCATTGTGCAGTAGCTCAGAGCAAATCAGGGTATTGCCGTGGAAATTCTTTACATAACTAAAGAAGGCCTTGTGGTTGTCTTTACTATCTACTGCAATTCTGTTTTCATAGCTAGCTTTAGAGGATTTGATGAGGGATCTCAACTTTTTGTTGAGGCTGATAAGGGAGTTTTTCCAGTCTTGGGACTTGACCTTATTCCGCATCAGTTTCCTTCTTCTGTTGTACAGTTTGTTTATGGCAGGGGACCATCAGATTGGCTTCCGTTTATTGGAGGAGAGTGTCTTGGTTCCACTGGGTATGGCGCGATCCATGCATTTGTGTACGTGTTCATACAGTGCATTGGTGTATGATTTGGCGGTGATGCAACTATTCTCCATTTGCATGGGTGCCGTGAAGTTAGCCACCTCTGTTTTTAGGAGCCCAAAGTTAGCTTTAGAAAAGTTTTTCATGGTGGTTACCTTTGCGGGGGGTGGGGTGGATTTCCAAGGTGATTAGTTTGTGGTTAGATCTAACCAGGGAGGAGTTGACTATTGGTGTAGAGCAACGGTCGCCCATGTTAGTAATGACCAGGTCAAGGATGCTGCTACCTCTAGTGGAGGTAAGAACGAGCTGATCCAGAAAACATTGGGCAAGTGTATTGGTACATGAGTAGTTTTCCCAGTTAATGGAGGGGTAGTTGAACTCTCCCAGTATGAGAGTGTTAGGCTGGACCCTACTATTCTCTAAGGTGCTTAGGAATGTGAAGTATGAGTCTTGGGACATGGTTGGGGACCTATTGCAGGCTATGATCTGAATCGCTGTCTTACCCAATGTTAGCAGCACCTGAAGTATCTCAGATACGTTATGTTGGGCTAATAGTCTAGAGGTGTGTGCACCCTTTATGAATATGGAAACACCACTGCCTTTGGAGCTTCAGTCCACGTTTTTGGGCCGAAAGCTGTGGAATGAGTTACAGCCTGGTAGTGCAGGGGTGCTTTCTGCTGCTTTGAACCAGGTTGCTGTTACAGCACAAATGTTGATGTTCTACACACACACACACACACACACACACACACACACACACACACACACACACACACACACACAATCTTCAAAATATAAAGTCCAACTTTCCAGACATGACAATGGTCTCAAATCAACAGCTGCACCCACAGGTATTATCTAACCTAAAATTAAGATTACCCATGCTGAAACGCAACCTACAGCTTATGTTACCACTTACACTGATTATGATCTGTTCTTTTCTTATCTCTATTCCCCCATCCAGATGTGAAAAAACAGATTTATGCTCTCAGAAAACATTAACTTTTAGCCCCAGGACAAAGTGTTCTGGCTGTTCTTAAACAAAACTAAACTGCATTCTGTTCTATTAAGTGCATTAAAATATTAAGGCTACTAGAGAGGAGGCTTTCTCTTATTCAGTCCTAAGGACTTATTCTTATATCATTAACCACTTAGCTATGTACACCACTGTTCATATATCGGCAATACCTCTACGCTCTGAAACTATACATTTCGTCTGTCGGTTACAGAAGTATTGAACATATAAACAACAGTGATTTTGGTTCTAATTTTATTATTTATTTAACATCTCTGCTTACGGGGAAAGCCCAACTTGGAACAAGGCCAATTTTCAGCGGAGATCCGGGGACAAATGGTTCAGACACGTCTTTGTAATGTGGGAGGAAACCAGAGTACATGGAGAAAATCCACATGACTGCAAGGAGGACATGCAGACTCTGCACAGAAAGCACTACAGCTGGGAATCAAACCGGAGAACCTCTTGCTGTGAGGAGACAATGCTATCGCTGCACCACTGCAATGTCCTAATGACTCTAAACAACTAATTTTTTTGATTGTACAAGGTTAGTCAAGATTATCAGTCATGGCCCTGATGCTATAGGTATTAAGAAAATAATTAAGAATAAAGTACAGTTGTGTACACTTACCATAAATGTAGATGTTCGAGTGTATTCACTGTTGCAGTAATTACATTTGGGTAATCTGCTGGCAGGTTGCCCTCAGTCGGCCTGATTAACAAAGTCTTGGGTCCTGCGTCGGTTGCTGTCCCTTCTTCCATGATGTCAGGTCGTCAGGGGTATAAAACATGCAGCCGACACCATTACATCAGTTTTTCTTGCCCCAGATGTCAGGTGCCCCCCAAATGGGGAGCAAAACACACACACACACACACACACACACACACATATATATATATATATATACACACACACACACACAAATATACCTCCAAACAAAAGCAAATACTCCAAAAAGGCTTTTAAACATAGTAAAAGAAAGAAGAGATATAGTAAAAGGAAAACAGGGGGCTGGAGGGAGGGTAACCAGGACTGCAACAGTGAATACACTCGAACATCTACATTTATGGTAAATGTACACAACTGTACTATGCTCATCGTGTTTCACTGTTGCAGTCATTACATTTAAAGCTAAGGTTGGGAGGATGGATTTATACAGCATTAGGAACAGCTATAAGGCCCTGCAAAACAGCAGTGGCAAAGCCAGCTCTGGATTTAGAGAAAATTGGTAAGTGATAATGCTTGGTGAAAGTATGAACTGAACTCCAGGTAGCAGCTTCTAGAATATCCCTGGTTGGAGCACCTCTGAGAAAGGCTGCTGAAGTAGATGCAGCCCTGGTGGAATGAGATCTGATCCCCTGGAGGATAGGTTTTCCATGGTGCTTATAACAGAAATGAATACAATGGCTTATCCATTTAGAAATAGTTTGCTTTGAAATAGCCTTCCCCTCTGCCCCTGCAGCAAATGCTACCAGCAGTTGTTCAGATTTTCTTTGAGATTTAGTCCTGTCCAAGTAGAACCTAAGTTGTCTGTGTATGTCCAATGAATGCAGAATTCGCTCTCCCTTGTTCTGTGAATTGGGAAAGAAAGTTGGCAAATGAATGGACTGATTAAGAGCCACACTGGATACCACCTTGGGCATGAATGATGGGTTGGTCCTGAGTGACACCCTGTCCGCATGAAAGATGATGAAAGGCTCCACTGCCATAAGAGCCTGTAATTCAGATATCCTTCTAGCTGAAGTGATTGCTAAAAGGAAGGCTGTTTTCCAGAAAAGAAAATGTTAAGTCTGCAGTTGCAGCTGGCTCGAAAGGAGGTAGAATGAGTTTCTCCAATACAAAGTTAAGGTCCCAGGCAGGGGTTGGAGCTCTCCTGGGTGGTCTCAAGTGTTTGGCCCCTCTGAGATACTGCTTTAAAAGAGGATGAGAAAATGGGGGGGTCTGTGTTGTAATGAGCTGAAATGGCTGAGGCATGGATTTTTATGGAGGGAAAAGACAGGCCCTTGTGAAGCATCTCAGTTAAGTATTGCAAAATCGGAGGAAAATTAGTTACTGCTGTACTCATCCCTTGAGACTGATTCCAGGCACAGAATCTTTTCCATTTGTCAGCATAAGATTTTCTAGTACTAGGTCTTCTCACCTTCAAAATGACATCCATCACAGGTTTGCTGAGGGATGCTAAGGGGGAATTTAAATGATTAGCCAAGCTGCAAGATTCAAAGTTTGGAGCTGAGGGTGCAGAATTTGGTTCTCCTGCTGAGACAGTAAGGAAGGTGTCTTGAGGCAGGTGCCACGGAGAAATGTGTGACACACTGCGCAGGAGTGGGTACCAGTGTTGACGAGGCCAATCTGGAGCAATCAAAATCATTTTTGGTTTGTCCTGTTTGACTTTTAGAAGAACTTTAGAGAGCAAAGACAGAGGGGGAAAGGCATACACTAACAGGTTTTTCCAGCTGAAGGACAGAGCATCCCCTTTCTAGGCTTTTTTTGTGATGAGTTCTTGTGCAAAATTTGTCCAACTGGTAGTTCTGGGGTGAGGCAAAGAGATTTATGTTTGGGCTCCCCCATTTGTGTGTCAACATGGTGAAAATCCATGGTTCCAGTTTCCATTCAAGAGGGTCCATGAGATTTCTGCTTAGTTCGTCTGCCAGGGCATTCTGCTTTTCTGGCAGGAATTGAGCTTGTTAGTTGTACTTGGTAGCTCAAGGCCGTGTTCCACAATGCCATAGCTAGTCTGCATAGGGGGTAAGAATGTGTACCCCCCTGCTTATGTACCACATAAGCATGGTGTTGTCCATCTTTATCAGTAAATGTCCTGGATGAAGATAGTCCCTGAAGGCTGTCAGTGCATTCTGTACAGCTAGCATTTCTTTTTGATTGATATGAAGGTGCATTTGATTTGGGCTCCATTTGCCCTGAATATACTTTGAGCCCCCCATGCATAGTCTAATGCATCTGTAATTAGGGTTTGGGCTGCAGGGAGTGGTGTGAATGGCATTCCCTTGTTTTGGTGGCAGGCCTCTGCCCACCATAGGAACTCTAGGCACAGGCAAGGAATGAAAGGAATCATTGTTTCCAGGCTGTGACAATGTTGACTCCATAAACTTTTTAAGTACCACTGCAGTTTCCTCATATGCAGTCTTGCATATGGAATTAGAAGAATGCAGGACGCCATGAACCCCAAGGCTTGCAGTATTTGTCTTGCAGATAGCAAGGATTTTGTGGCCACCTGTTTGAAGTAAGTCACCAAATAAATTTGCTTTTCTGCCGTTAGGAAAGCCATCTGGGCAGTTGTACTCAAGCTTGCACCCAGGAATGTAATCTTTTGAGAGGGTACCAGTTGAGATTTATTTTCGTTTATGGTGTACCTAGACAGGTTAGAACTCTTTTTACAAACGCCATATGCTTTAGAAGAATGGCCTGGTTTTCTGCCTGAATTAGACAATCGTCCAAATATGGATATAGTTGAATATTTCTTTGCCTGTAAAATGCAATTACTGGTGCCAGGCACTTTGTGAATACCCTGGGCGCAGTAGATAAGCCAAAAGGCAGTGCAAAGAACTGATAATGCATGTAGCCTGCTTTGAAGCGTAGGAATTATCTGCAAGATTCCCTGATTGGGATATGCAGGTAAGCCTCTTTTAAGTAGAGAGTTGCCAACCAGGCACCCTTGCCCAGCACAGGAAGTAGCTGAAGAGTCAGCATCTTGAATTTTGGAATGTCCAGGAATGCGTTTAGAGTAGGCAGGTCCAGAATTGGACGCCATGATTTGTCTTTTCTGGGTACCAGGAAAAGTCTGGAATAGAAACCTTGTCCCTTTTCCTCTTCTGGTACTAGTTGAATAGCCCCCATGTTTAGGAGGGAAAGTACTTGTTTCTGTGCCTCTGCCCACTGATTTGGGGGCAGGTCTGACCACCGTTTGGAGTTGGCATTGTGTGGAAATGAAATAAGCCAAGTAAGGGAACTCTGTAGATGAGCAGCCTAACCTCCAAATCCTCCAGGAAGGGGGAAGGTGGGAGGGTAAGTAAGAATGTGAGGCGAGATGGAGTACATACATCGAACGTTATGGTGAGTACATAACTTCTTGATGTTATGTAGTCCTATCTCACCTACATTCTTACCCGTGGGAAAGCGTCCCTAGCACCTACATCCTGGGTGGCTCATAGGAAAATACTCCTGAAAACTGTGGAGCCAAAGGACGACCTACCCCTAGAAACCACATCCAATTTGTAATGAGAAACAAATGTGTGAGGAGAAGCCCAAGTAGCTGCAGCACATAGATTATCGATGGACAATCTGGCCTGATAGGCTGTAGATGTAGAAACAGCCCGAGTAGAGTGAGCCTTAACCGGAAATGGCAGATCTTTACCTCCTGCCTGGTAAACGAAAGAGATACAACTCGATATCCATCTAGACAGGGTGACCTTGGAGACCGGGGGCCCCATTCTGTTATCCAAAAAGGAAACAAAAAGTTGATCAAACTTCCGGATATCTTTTGTTCGGTGCAGATAGAAGCGTAATTGTCTGTGTACATCCAACTGATGAAATCTAAACTCTGCCTTGTTCGAAAAGTGAGAAAAGAACACAGGCAACTCAATGGATTGATTAAGACTAGACAGGGAAGCCACTTTAGGAAGGAACAAAGGGTTTGGTATAAGAGAGACCCTATCCTTATGGAAGATTAAGTATGGAGGTTTGATGGAGAGGACTTGAATTTCTGAAACTCGCCTTGCTGAAGTGATTGCTTTTAAGAAGGCTCTCTTCCAGGCCAAGAATTTCAATTTGCAGGTAGCTGCAGGCTCGAAAGGTGGCAGAGTAAGGACTTGTACAACAAAATTGAGATCCCAGGACATTATTGGTTCGGAGACCGGGGGATGGAGCAACACAGTACCCTTCAGGAAAGCCTTGCATAGTCTATGAGCCATGAGGCTATTCTCATTAGCGACATGAAAATTAGAGATCACTGCCAATTGAACTTTGATGGTAGCTGATGCGGAACCCTGATGGAAAAGCAGAGACAAAAACTCCAAGACTGAAGCGATTGGAGCTGTGTAAGGATCAATGCCTCGAGTATGTGCCCAGATAGAAAACCTCTTCCATTTACTAGAATAAATCTTTCTAGTAGATGGCTTATGAGAGGACGATAATATATGAACCACTTCTGGTGAGAATTTTTAAAGTCTAACTAACGATGGAAGTGGAGTAGCCAGGCTGTCAACTGGGGGGTCATTAGGGAGGGGTGGAACTGTCCCGACGTGTGTCAGTAAATCTGGTTGAGGGTCCAGAATCCAAGGAGTGTCCACAATGTATTGCTGAAGAAAGGGAAACCAGACTTGGCGAGGCCAGTGTGGGGCAATCAGAATCATTCTGCTTCCCAAGGATTGCGCTTTCGGAATCACCTTCCACAGCAAAGGAAACGGAGAGAAAGCATAAAGCAGACCGGAGGGCTAATCGTGAACCAGAGTGTCCCTGGGTGACTCCCCCTGTGGGGGAATCAGCGTGAAGTAGCTGCTGCATTTTGCATTGAGGGGGCTGGCAAAAAGGTCGCAGCAAGGCTGACCCCATCTGCTGAAGATTTGCTCTGCAACCAGGTGATTCAGGGAAAACTCGTAAGGCATCAGAATAGCTCTGCTTAGCCTGTCCACAATCAAGTTGGACTTCCCTGGAATGTGCGTTGCCACCAGAAACCGTTGGGAAGTTACTGCCCATTGCCACACCCGCATGGCCTCTCTGTACAAAGGGTAAGAACTGGTTCCCCCTTGCTTGTTTAGATAGCACACTACTGATACGTTGTCCGAGTGTATCGCAATCGTCCCTAGAGGTAGAACACTCTGAAGTGCCTGCAACGCAAGCAGCACTGCTCTCATCTCTAAAACGTTTATATGCAGATGTATCTCATGCTCTTGCCACGTGCCTTGGACTGTCCTGCCAAGATAATGCCCCCCCACCCCATCTGGGAGGTGTCAGTGGTCACTGGGATGGGTGGAACAAAGGGCCCTCCCCCGTCCAAATTGTTGGTGCAAAGCCACCAACCGAGGTCCTGCTTGCATCTGTCCGTGAGCAAAATGGGGCGAGAAAGTGGAAATCTTTGGAGAGACCATTGAACAAAGAGGAGCCGCTGGAGAATTCTCATGTGCAATTTCACTAGAGGGACCAACATGATTGTTGCTGCCATGGTCCCTAGGCGCTGGAGAACCCATCTTGCCTTCGCTTTCCTCAGGGGCATCAGCATGTGTATCTGTTGTTGTAAGACTTTGATCATTTCCTGCAGTAAAAATGCTTGCATTCGAATGGTCTCTATTTCTGGTCTCTATTTCTTTTCCTATAAAGGTGACACGCTGCAAGGGCAATAAAGCAGATTTTTCTCAATTTATTGTTATACCCAACTGGTAACAAAGTGATGGCAGCGTCCCTGGTCTGAACTAATTGATGCCTGGTGGGGGCGGTAAGGAGCCAGTCGTCCAGATACGGAAACACTTGGAATCCCTGACATCTCAAATGAGCCGTCACCACCGCCATACACTTGGTGAACACCCTGGGGGCTGTGGTGAGACCAAAGGGCAGGGCTCCAAACTGGAAATGACTGGCTCCCAGCCGGAAGCATCTGTGACTCCTGGATGCCCTGTCCATTTTCACATGGTAGGAAGCATCCTTGAGGTCGATAGAGCACATCCATATCTCCTCTCCCAACAATGGGAGAATCGATTGTAGCTTGACCATACGGAACTTGTACTTGTGTACATAGTTGTTCTGTTGGCTGAGATCTAATATGGGTCTCAGGTCCCCTGTTTTTTTCGGCACCAAAAAGAATCTTGAGTAAGTCCCTAATCCGATTTGGTCTGAGGGGACATGCTGGATGGCCCCTTTTCCTAGCAGCTTTGAAACCTCTAAGGCTGCTTGATCCCTTTGACTGGG